>NC_051283.1:532500-571262 GCF_015220745.1 Sebastes umbrosus | reverse complement strand
GGGGGCTTGTTGTACAGTAAAGGCTCTTCTTAAGGGAAAAATAACAGGGACAACAGGGATCACATGAATTAAGGAATCTGCACAGGCC
This sequence comes from Sebastes umbrosus, assembly GCF_015220745.1. Classification (NCBI taxonomy): domain Eukaryota; kingdom Metazoa; phylum Chordata; class Actinopteri; order Perciformes; family Sebastidae; genus Sebastes; species Sebastes umbrosus. The sequence continues at coordinate 571,174 of NC_051283.1, read as the reverse complement.
TGGTAATCCCATTAAATTTCTGGTTCTCAGCCTATTAAGACTTCTCAAGGGCTTAATAGATAATTCTATGGTATTTGGAGACGTGAATTTAGTATTCCATATTTTTTTTCCTGGTTTTACACTACTTTCTTTTCTCTGTAAAACACCAAATACTCCACTACCATTCAACTCTGACAACTGTCCAAAAGAAACAACCCATGATGGGGAAAATACTCTTTTATACATAACTTGTATCTCAGGCCTGTGACAGTGATTCATTTTTAGGATACATAACATGTAAATAATCAGCGTCTTTAATGGTCAGAATTATCCATGTTTCTGACAGATACTTTCCTCCATGCTAATGTGCTCATCAAACAGTTGACATTGGATGAAAAGCTTTATCTTTCTAATCTATTATTTACCAATGTCTCAAGAGTCTGCAGACCATCATCATGTCAACCAGTGAAGAAACTGCAACAGCAGCTGCACAATGTTACTGTGTTAATAGAGACTATGCTATTAGTATTAGGAGAGGTCAGCCTTTTGGTTTGGGTCACGCACATATAATATTACAAAATTATCATATGGGTGATAAAATCATTTACTGGACCAACGCAGTAATTCAGGGACACAAGGTCACTGCTCTTTTAAAATGATATGACTTGTGTAATCATGCTGTGTTCAAATGCATGAAATAGCAGCCATAAATATCATCCAGGTAGAAGTCATTGATACAGGGTCTGTTCCTCTGTTTCTGAAGGCAGTAAACAGTCCAAAAACCTGGTGCCATGACGGGTTAGAGGGAAAATACAATCTGAAGCAATTAAATATTGGTTTACACACAATAACAAACAGACTGGACCAAGCAAAAGGAAAGAAAAAAACATATTTCTCTGTATGATCCTTTCCATAATTTTGTCAGACATTTATAATAAAAACATGAGCCTGTCATGGCAAAAACAAACTCTTTAGTGGATGTAAAATGACGGTGCCAGGTTGCCCCGAATGATGGTTCTCCCTCAATACTGGACCAATTTTTAAAAAAAAGTATTGTCCCCATTAGTCACTTAGACTCAGAAACATGGAAAAATAAGGTCCAAGTTGAAAAATAATGAAGTTATCCTTTAAGACTAAAGTTCAGCTTCAATGCAAGTCCATCAAAATGAAAACAGATCACACACTCCTCTCCAGTGCACCTTGCTTTATTCACCAATCATGTTCTTGTATCTTACCTTCATCAGGGTGTCTGAGGTTGTGCAACGTATCCTCATACTTTTATGATATCTTACAAAAAGTTATTTTTCATGTGTTTTCCTAAAGAAACTGCAGTGTAGAGCCTGTGTAGACAAGAAATCTACTTGGTTAGTTTGAGAAAAGAAAATTCATGGTTTGGGTTAAAATAAGTACATTTGAACTACTTGGTTAAGTTTAGGTAACAGTAAAACAATATCACCATCACCATATTTAAAAACTAATACGTTTTTTACAAAATACCATATTTACTTTTAGATGATACAGCTATCTTACAACCATGTTTTCAGAATATTCTTCAGGAAAAGCGATGCTACACATTAACCCATCAGTAAGTGAAAAGATTGAGTATATCACATTCTGTATTTTCTCAGCCACATTTTATAGTTTTACAAAACACAGTAAACTCAAATCTCTTCAATCTCTTTATATTTTTGAATAACTCACACATCCAATCCTTTATAACTAAATGTCCAATTACAGTATTGTTACACAATTCCTGTTTGTTTAGAACAAATGTCATCCAGCAGAATATTCAGGCATTTCTTCACAAGTCTAGTTCCTCATTGAACCCTCTCTGACTCAAAGAGCCCAATTTAGAAATCTATTGTATGGAACAACTTCTCTAAATCTCCCCGTCTCTTTGACAAACACACTTTCTTTATTCCTTTATCTAAGAGAAGAAACTGGATGATTCATTTCCATAAAGGTTGCTGTCACTGCATAGATATACAGTGTGTGTTTTTTATATCTTATACAGCAGACATTTATGTTCTGCAATTCTTTGTTTAAGTTCTCTTGATGTTTTTCTTTCACATCCTTCTCCAAGTAGACATGTTAACAAACAGGATGAATCTCTCCTCTCATGTGCATTTCTTTTAAACACAGTCCTTGTCCAATATATCTTCCATATAGCAGGAAGTGTATCAGAGATCTGAGACATCAACAATACTGTTAGGTTTTGTTTTTCCGCTGGACCCCAAAGCAAAGACTGGCACAGGTAAGTAAAAAGGTAACAAAGTTTATTATAAACCACGAGGCAAAAAATGTGAGCTGGAGGGCAGGGAGCTGGACGGCTCGTGGCTCAGAGGACTTGGACCGAGATGACCAAGTACATGGAAACACAGTCACAGAGAAAACGTGGAAGCAGCAGCAGCGAGGCAGACCGGAAGATCTGGCGGGAGGAAAAAAAACACTGGTAAGTAAAACGCAACAGGGAACACTAGAAAAATCTCAACACTAGAAAACTACGAAGAAGTAACGTTATGCTCTACCGCATAAGACGGAATTATCTGGCGCCGTAGTGGAGTGAAGACCAGGCTTTTATGGAGAGGTTGATGAGGTAGATTGGAGACCGGTGTGCCTCCTCTGCTGCTGCAGGCGGAGCCAGCCACACCCCCTGCCCAACACATGCCCTGCCACAGGAAACATACAAAGGGGAAGGGAACAGAGAGAAACAGGCATGCACAAAAAACAAACATAGCAAAAACAAAACAACAGAATCATAACAAATACACATCTTTGAAAAATATATATGAAAAAATACATCTACAGAGCTTTTAGAAAGGTGCCAAATAAAAGTATGGCTTTTCCTAAAGAAAATTGCGATGATGTGAATTAATCGTTTAAAGAATTTTGGCGGGTCCAAAATGAATGTTTTGTTCATCTCTGTTGGAAGATATCGGACATTTTGTTCCCACTTCTAAGAAGGCTTGTGAGCCAATAGTAAAACAACGCCACTATCACGTGGTAACTCTGTGTCGTCAATTATTGTGGAAAAAAACAGATAAGTGGCTGAGATTAACGGTAAGTGCTAGGGCTGTGTATTGGCAAGAATCTGGCGATACAATGCTTATCACAATACAGGGTTAACATTCAATATATTGTGATATATTGTGATACTGTGAGCAAGGCGATATATTGCGATTTTTGAAATAGAATTCTAGGAAAACTGTCATAGTATAAGGAACACACCACCATATGCATACAATTGGAGTAAAAAACAGTTGACTTTTTTTATGCAATCCCAACAGTGGGATCTGCATTAGCATTTATCACAGTCCCTGTAATATCAACATCATAGCACTACTCTGAGAGGGCACATAGACTGAGAGGGAGCATGTCTTTGCAAACTCAATTAAGTATTGACTGGGTTAATCTTTGCATGTAAACTATTACCCCCTAGTAAGTGCCTGGCAATGACTTGTTGTGAAGTAAATGCAATGAAACGGGGGAGGGAGAAAGTGACATTTAGCGACATCTAGTGGCTGAATGTTATCAATGTTATCAATGTTATCAACAGCACCTTTAACATCTTTTCTCCTCCAGGCACCAGAAGAAAACTCTCCGTTTCCAGAATGACCTTTATTTCACCATGCACCTCTCCCGTTCACTGTTTGATTTATGATCTCCTCTGCTTATCACGAGCCAGCTGCCACAACGTGAGGTCCTGTCATCCCCCGCCGTGTGTCATGGCGTATTGTGTTCTGATGTCGTATAACTGGTCTGTCTGTGCTCCACTGTCACTTGGCAAGTGAAATCTCTCTCTGATTGCTGGTTCCTCAGAGGAGCTCTACAGTGGTGAGACATCAAAGATTGTGAGTCAGAACAAGCTCCCCCTCCCCCCAAGATGCATTCATAGCCATTTCCCTTTCAGCTGGGAAACATCGAAGATTGCAGTGAAGAATTGGAGCACATTGCTGAATGTGTATTATCCCTCTCTTTGGAATTACTGAACGAGGCAGTGCTGCTTGTTCCTGTACAAAAAGAAAATCATTTAAACAGAAAACGTTGCTTGGTTGTCACCTGTCATATATTTTCTGTCCTTAAAAATGTTAATATTTGGTAGGAAAGATATTAAAAGGATCACCGCACCACACTCCACGTAACATATGTAGCGACAGGTGTAGTTTGGCCAACACACAGGACTCACAGTTGAAAACATAAAAGCCAACGAGATGCAGCAGCCTGTAAAAATGATATAAAACTAGTCAGCCAGGAATAAGATACTGTGGATGACCCGGGCTTCAAGAACCAGGACAGATATGAGAGTTACAGCACAGAAATCATTCATTTACCTGAAACTAACACAAACAACTAAAAATGTTTAAATGTTATGAAGCTCATGCGTAAATTCAGACAGGAAGACTGGGGGTGCAAGCTCATTCATTCTCATTCATTCTGGTTCTCTCTCTCTCATGGGCTATTAATATGTCAGCTGATTATGGGCGTCTCTCTTTTCAGTGACCAATCAGAGCTTGCCATATCTCCCTCAACCAATAACATGCTGCTGTCAAAGTTTAAAAACCATTCTCCTCTATGAGTTTTCAGTGTCAGCATTCAGCACTAACGGACGCGAGCAGCTCGATGCAAACGGCAAATAGTTCACGTACTTTAATCCAGTCTCAGTGGCCATAACAAGCGACGTGTCTGATCCTCAGCAGAGGAGTTTCTCCTCCCTCTGGTTCACTGCTCAGGCAGCATCATCTGCTACTCCAGGCTACAAACATCGCACTCGCAGTCTCGGGTAATCCAGCAAACATTATGCATTCAGCTCATATGCTCAGGCTCGTGCCTCATCAGCGTCTGGCTTCTTCATCACAGCCGCCTCGTCACTACGTTCATTCTACCTCAAGCCGTTCATCTAAGGTAAAGGCTTCACAAAATTCACAGCCTCATATTACCTGGCAAGAGGCCACATATCACCATCGAGGAAACGTCGTCATACGTTTGAATAGCTTCAATATCTATGCGTCATTCATCTCGCTCCGCATTCAGTCAGAGTTAAAACATTTCCGGGTTCCTCACAGAAGAACCGACGTGATTCAAAGTCATCGATAGTAAAGAGAGCTCGATGCAAACGGAAAATAAATTCACGTACCTTCATCCAGTCTCGTGGTATAACCAGCGACGTCTTATCCTCGGCAAAGGGAGTTTCTCCCTCTCGTCCACTACTCAGACAGCTTCATCTGCTACTCCAGGCTACAAACATAGCACTCGCAGTCTCGGTTGAATCCAGCAAACTTTATGCATTCAGCTCAGCGTTTCCAACAGAGTCTAGCTTCTTCATCACAGCCGCCTCGTCACTACGTTCATGCCACTTCATCTAAAGGTAAAGGCATCACAAAATTAACCAGCCTCATATTACCTGGCAAGAGGCCACATATCACCATCGAGGAAACGTGGTCATAACGTTGGATAGCTTCAATATCATGCATCATTTATCCCGCTCCGTATTCAGTCAGAAGTTAAAACATTTCCGGTGTAGGGGTTTCTACTTTAGTAGGTTTTGGTTATTAGCAAAATAATTAATAATAATAATAGAATTATTAATATTAATAAAGATTATCAATAAACATCAATAATAAACGGGGCACCACCCTGGAATCAGGGACCAATGACCAAAACGTTAATATAGTCTCATTATATATGCTAAACTATCAATTTGGAATGTTTGATTAATAATTAAATTAATAACTATAACCAAAATAGATAGTAAAGGTTGAAGGATATCGGAGTTCTTGACATAGCAGAGGTTGGCATTATTCACTCTTGTGCAACATTAAAGGAGACCAGCATGTATATTCCACAAACATTTATTTACAAGATAATAAAGGTTCAAAACACCAATATTAATCTAACTAAATAACTAAACTAAACAAACCAAACACAGTGTGTGTGTGTGGGTCTGTGTGTGTGTGAGAGAGAGAGAGGGGGGGGAAACAAGATGGGTTCTTGTCTCAAAATGTCTATATGGCCTACAAACAAAATGGCGGGCACGTAAAACAAAGATGGCTGAATCAAAGATGGCGGAATCAAAGATGGCCATCAGCATGTCACCACATGACCTCTTTGTTCTTCTGAGAAGAAGGACAAAGAGGGGGGGTGGGGGGGGGGGGTGATGTGGGGTTAAGATTATCTGAAGCTGTATGTTTATGTTTAACTAATTCACAGTTTCTGTATGTGATCTTTATGTGTGTTAGATATGCAGTGGGTTAGAAAAGATGGTTAGTTTGCATGCAAGACCTTGTCTATGTGAAGCATAAACTAAACACATCAGATGTGGCGAAGCCAGTTACCCAAAAATCAAATACAGATAAATCACCACAGTCAAACTCAATGAATAACATTAAACCAAATCAATACAAGTACTTTCTAGAAATCAAAGTTGGACAGTCTTGCTCAGCCCTGTGCGATTGCTAATGCTAAGGCCCAGTACGTTACCAATCCATGGAAGAACCGGTTTTGTGATTCCATGTGTTGAAGTTGTGGTTCCAAGTCAAAGAGGTCGTCTTTGCTGTTAGTTTGGTGCTAACTTCTTTGCTTGATAGCTTGAAGTTAGCTGGTGAAAAGGGCAGAGCACTCGCGTCGTCTGCCGTTTGGTTCCTTGGTTGCAATGGCTGTTTCCTAACAGGCCATTGATCAGAACCAGAACTGTTTTGCAAGTTCTGGACTTGAGAGCCGTTCACCTCAACCAGGTCAGCCTGGGTTGAGGAGATGAAGAGCAGAGAGAGCGCAGCAGCTCACCTCTCACACGTCAGGAGAGATGAGCAGATGAGAAGAAAGAGGAGGAACAAAGAACATTCCTCTGGTTTTGTTCTGTGTGATTTTCACACCTCTGGGTGAAATGTTACTGTAGCCAATGAGGACTGAGATCAGAGTCAAGGATCGTGTTACTGAGTTCATGAAGTGACTGTCTCTGCCACCAGAAATGGCAGGTCCCTACATCCCCCGTTTTGGTCTTAAGATGTGTAACATCCTTCAAGAGCAAATCAGAAGGTTGAACAGTTTACAGATCCTTGGAAACAACCTGGAGGTTGTACAGTCCCAATCCCTGGGGACAACTGAAAAGTTGTTAAATCCATGATTGAAAAAGTTCATTCAACAGTTCATTCCATTTTGTAACGTCTGGGCAGTTCATTAACCAATTGGGCATTGGTTAAGACTATCTATCCTGGCTAAGCAAGAACAGTCCCTAAGTTACAAATAAAACCAGATAAACAAAAACAATAGCATTGTATAAAATACATAACTATGTTATTTATAAGGTTAGTGAAGAACAGGAATGTTAGAGGTGTTAAGTTGTTAAGGTGAGAGGCGGAGAGTGTCACCTAAAACAATGCGGACAGGTGTATGACTGGTTCTGTACAGTCATAATGTGGTGTCCTAAGCTAGTGTGTACTAGTGATCTCTAAACAAGATACTACTAAGGAGTTGGTCCAAGTGTACTTGTAAAGTTGGACAGTGGTGTCTGAGTTGAGTTTTTCTGTTGCTAACAAACTCAAGTTTTCCCTAGTATCTGCAAAAGAGGAAAGGAAAATTAAGGCACCGTAATCTAGCGTCAGTCTCACTGTTAGCTAGGTGTAGCTAGTACCGTGGGAAGGTAGCTCTGGATCTCTCGTGCTTACCTCGTGGCTCAGGGCTGTAACGCTCCAGGTAATCAGAGGCAGAGAGGCACTCAGAGTAGCTATCACTGTATGCTAGATTATGTCCATGTTCTGAACCTTGTTCAGAGTCTGAAATGTGGTCAGAGATGCTGTGGTCATCGTCAGACCGGTCACGCCAATTCTGGGACAGAATTTCAGCGTATGGCTTTCTAACACTTCTGTGTGTGAATGCCTATCTCTATGCAAAATGGGGGACATGGCGGTTACGCTCAGTGTCCCTATGCAACCTCTTCTGACCCCCCTTCGACCTGTTGTGAAGGTGGGCTTTTGAGGTGGCAGATCTGCTTGACACGTCAGTGTTTGAGCTGGTGGGCCTCAGTTAATTTACCCCCCCTTTTGGAAATGACCAGAGTTTCCAAGCTATCTGTGTCATCTTCCTTATCTCACACAGTGAGGGGTTACCCTCATGCATCCTTTAGTACGACGTGAGTGCGTACGCAGGGATGCAGATTCTGCAGAAACAACGACTTGAAGAAGGAGTTTTCTTCTAAGCCTGGCGCATTCTTACCTTGGAAGTATGCATGCCTTAAACGTTTATAGTAATCTCTAGGATTCTCACTACGTGAATGTTTAATTTGAAGGGCTGCAAACATCGCTGAGGTCTCGTCAGCTGTGGAAGAGAATTCTTCTATCAGTGCACGACGAAGCTTACTATAGTCATTTCTGACACTGGGAGGTTGTGACTGTATAAACTTGTGCACAGCTTTAGAGCTGGTTTTCCACACAAGTTTAACCTTCTCCCTTTGGGTGGCGTGTGTTAAGTCAATTAGATTGTGATCTAATTCCTTAAAATAGTCATCAATGTGTTGATCACAGTTGCCTGGATCAAAACATTCAATGTCCTTAGCTATGAATTCCAGCACTTCATGGCGTGGACCCTGTGGGGTCCTTTCTGCTGAAGGCAAGACTAAATTAGCATTACAATGCACTGGTGCATCACATGCTAATGTCCTCTCTGGCTGAGAGGTAGAGGCTGGACAGCTGTCATCACCCTTGTGACAGAGTGGAAAGCAGGCTGAACCTTTGGAGGGAGGAGCACAGAGGAAGGTGTCATTTCTCTGTGGCTGAGAAGAACATGAGGCAGGATATCTTCTTGAAGATAAACTACATGTGTCTTCACTGTCAGTTTCAGAACAATAAGTAGTCAGGTAGCTGTTCACTCTTTCTCTCGGCGGAGGTTGAGGATCTGACTTCATTCCCAAAGATTTTAAGTCGGTTGGAAATCTTTCACTTCTGAGTGGAGAGGGAGTCAAACTCTCATCACGTGAGGAGAGTGAATCTGAGTAGCCAGAATCACAGTGACTGACAGACTGTGGTGGGGAAAGACATTTCTAGTCTAAGCCCTAACAATTTTTCTTTGTACTGAAAAAGAGCTAACTCTGCTGAATGCAGGTCTTCTAAGTAACGCATGGCTTTCTTATCAGCTGTCTGAACTTCATGGAGGAGATCAGCACTTTGCGTTCTTAGGCTGTCTACCTCTTTTTCCCAGGGCTGCTTTACTCTGAATGGCAAGACTGGTCTGCCTGTGAAAAATCAGAAGTAAGCATTTTAACAATGAGTCTTTGGATGCAGTCTGCGCATCACACCGGTCTGTGAGGAGCGATTCCATTTCTTTCCTGCACTCACTGAAACTCAACCTGCTGATGAGTTCAGGGCAGCCAGGGTTTAGGCTCTGTGCTAGGGAAGAAATAAAAACTCAACACAGGGGTTCTCCATTGTTAAACCTGGAATGGAGGGTGAAACTAAACAGGATGTCTAGTACAAAACAAAACAATGTTGTTGGCTATGGTGTTGCGTTGGCAGACACCTTGTGGTGTAATTTGGGAGGTACACTAGCCTTACAACAATACACTGGCCTACACTATGGGGGGTAGCTCCCTGTAGAGTAGCTCCTGTGGAGGAGGGGACCAACTAGTGACTCTAGTGGGCATCAAACAAAAGGCCAGTAAAGTAAACAAGGTTTACAAAATAAGTTTGCTTACACACAACATGCACTAACTGAGATGCAAGGCAGTTACAGTTGTGATGATGTCTCTTAAAGGTGACTCAAGCTGGACACGTGGAAGTAACAGCTAGGTTGCAAACTTATATCACAGGGCTGTTTAGCACACTGTGGCTCTTATCTTAACTCAGGCTGTGGAAAGCTTGGCAGTTACACAGCAGGGTACAAGCTCTCTATGTTACACAGGGCCGGTGGCACGCTGTGTCATTAAAGGAACACTTAGATTAACAGCAAAATATGACAACTAGACTAGATTGCATTGAATACGTGGTATTCAAATGCTGAACCAAAATTCTCTCTAGTTCTACAGCATAGGTCAACTTGAATTAGCAGCAAAAGCAAATTATTAACATTAACACTATAAAGGCTTAAAGTGTTAATACTCAAAATCTCTCAAATAAACAATTCTAACCACAATGTACTTGTTTAAAAGTACAGCTGGACTACTACTCCTGTGGAAGACTAGTGGTGTAGAATGTAAACACTTTTAGTTTGTTTAGAAGTGGAATATGAAATTTTTGTTTTTGACCAAAAATGATGCTGAAAATTAATATTGCACAATTATGAACATTTGCCAAAAAGAATACTATGCCTCACACGGGGCACCATTATGTAGGGGTTCTACTTTAGTAGGTTTTGGTTATTAGCAAAATAATTAATAAATAATAATAGAATTATTAATATTAATAAAGATTATCAATAAACATCAATAATAAACGGGGCACCACCCTGGAATCAGGGACCAATGACCAAAACGTTAATATAGTCTCATTATATATGCTAAACTATCAATTTGGAATGTTGATTAATAATTAAATTAATAACTATAACCAAAATAGATAGTAAAGGTTGAAGGATATCGGAGTTCTTGACATAGCAGAGGTTGGCATTATTCACTCTTGTGCAACATTAAAGAGACCAGCATGTATATTCCACAAACATTTATTTACAAGATAATAAAGGTTCAAAACACAATATTAATCTAACTAAATAACTAAACTAAACAAACCAAACACAGTGTGTGTGTGTGGGTGTGTGTGTGTGAGAGAGAGAGAGGGGGGGGGGGAAACAAGATGGGTTCTTGTCTCAAAATGTCTGTATGGCCTACAAACAAAATGGCGGGCACTGTAAAACAAAGATGGCTGAATCAAAGATGGCGGAATCAAAGATGGCGGAATCAAAGATGGCCATCAGCATGTCACCACATGACCTCTTTGTTCTTCTGAGAAGAAGGACAAAGAGGGGGGTTGGTGATGTGGGGTTAAGATTATCTGAAGCTGTATGTTTATGTTTAACTAATTCACAGTTTCTGTATGTGATCTTTATGTGTGTTAGATATGCAGTGGGTTAGAAAAGATGGTTAGTTGCATGCAAGACCTTGTCTATGTGAAGCATAAACTAAACACATCAGATGTGGCGAAGCCAGTTACCCAACAATCAAATACAGATAAATCACCACAGTCCAAACTCAATGAATAACATTAAACCAAATCAATACAAGTACTTTCTAGAAATCAAAGTTGGACAGTCTTGCTCAGCCCTGTGCGATTGCTAATGCTAAGGCCCAGTACGTTACCAATCCATGGAAGAACCGGTTTTGTGATTCCATGTGTTGAAGTTGTGGTTCCAAGTCAAAGAGGTCGTCTTTGCTGTTAGTTTGGTGCTAACTTCTTTGCTTGATAGCTTGAAGTTAGCTGGTGAAAAGGGCAGAGCACTCGCGTCGTCTGCAGTTTGGTTCCTTGGTTGCAATGGCTGTTTCCTAACAGGCCATTGATCAGAACCAGAACTGTTTTGCAAGTTCTGGACTTGAGAGCCGTTCACCTCAACCAGGTCAGCCTGGGTTGAGGAGATGAAGAGCAGAGGGAGCGCAGCAGCTCACCTCTCACATGTCAGGAGAGATGAGCAGATGAGAAGAAAGAGGAGGAACAAAGAACATTCTTCTGGTTTTGTTCTGTGTGATTTTCACACCTCTGGGTGAAATGTTACTGTAGCCAATGAGGACTGAGATCAGAGTCAAGGATCGTGTTACTGAGTTCATGAAGTGACTGTCTCTGCCACCAGAAATGGCAGGTCCCTACACCGGGTTCCCCACAGAAGAACCAGCGTGATTCAAAGTCATCGATAGTAAAGAGAGCTCGATGCAAACGGCAAATAGAGCGTCAGTATTCAGCTCAAACGGACGCGAGCAGCTCGATGCAAACGGCAAATAGTTCATGTACTTTAATCCAGTCTCAGTGGTATAACCAGCGACGTCTTATCCTCAGCAAAGGAGTTTCTCCCTCTTGTTCACTACTATTCCGCTCCGTGTTCAGTCAGAGTGCAAACATTTTCGGGTTCCTCACAGAAGAACCGGCGGATTCAAAGTCATCTGCTCAATAAATCCACAAGTTCAGCGGGTACATCAAACCGGTGGTCTCACGGGATCCAGTACTTTAACCAGCTGTCTTTTAACTAGTTTTCGAGGTGTTTGTTCAAACTGTAACACTTTTCATTCTCTCGGCGCATCACGGCTCAAAGAGAACTAATACCGTAAATACCGTAATAGCGGTGCGCTCTAATTCTACAGCGTACAGGGTTACAGACTCTGGACTGAAGCAGCCTTCTGTTCCTGAATCTGTGACATATATCAAACTTCGGTTTACTGGGGTAATCTCGACAACATTATGTGTTTTAAACCCTACAAATATCACTCAGCATAATTCATAAAGCATCGCAAATCACGTGGAACCTTAAATACGTGTATTACGGTAATAAGCACTGCAAGTCTCATACGCTGTTTTCATGCTGTCTCCATCTAGTGGCGCTTGTACGTTCCTACAAGTCCTGTGTAATTGGACTTAAATGCAAGTTAATACATTATAGTCATCATATCAGTTAAAACTCAGAGTCAGTATTGGCTGCATTGGGAACAATTCCATAACCTTTCAGCATATAGTAATTCAAGTGTTCTGAGAGCTAACTAGACTTCTGCTCCTCCTCATGGCTCCGTTTTAAGGCTTAAAAGATCTAACCCTGGACGGGAGGACTTTGACCAATCACGGGTCTTTTCATCAGAAAGCGTTCCTATCGGGTGTGCTCCGGTCATGTGAACAGAACTCGTTGTTCCTTCACCAAATTCACAATGGCGGCGGCGTCACAACCTTCTCATCTCACAGCTAAACCGTGCACTACAAGATGATCTGATAAAATATGCGGAAGAAATAAACATTAACGTAACAGAATATTGATTCATGACAGCCGGGTCATAGACGACAGAAGGGCAGCAGACCTCAGATCAGCTCTTACTGCCTGTTTCTGTCGTGTGGTGAGTTTTTTAGAGTGAACCCAAACGCAGAGTGACAGGCAGGACAGGTAGTTTTGAAAATAAAGCGAGCTTTAATAAAGCTGAACAAATCCAAAACACAAAAGGCAGGGAGGGGAACCAGGTACAAAACAACAAATAGAAACAAATAACAAAAACCAAACCGAGGACCAAAACAAAACTACAAACCAGGGGAGACGAGAACACGGGCAGGAGGAACACAAGGACCAGAGCTGGAGGAAACCACGAACACGGAGGACAAGGTAGACGGGGACTGGGGAGACAAGACGAACCGACAAGGACAGAGGGGAAACACACAGACTTAAATACTAGACAAGACTACACACAGGTGAAACAAATCAGGGCGGGGCAGACAATCAACAAAAAGCGGGGAAAACAAACAAAGGAGGGAAGTAAAACCAGACAAGACACAGGAGGAGTGAACTACCAAAATAAAACAGGAAACACCGGAAAAATATACAAAAACATCAAATCCAAAATCACAAACGTAAATAATAAGCTGGCATAGCCAGAACATGACATAGCCTCCCCCTCAAGGGACGGATCCCAGACGTTCCACAAACAGAACCGGGTGGGCGGAGGGGGGTCCGGAGGAGGGACTCCAGGAACATTGGGCACCGATTATCTCAGGCGGACGGCCCGAGGGCAAAACCGGGACAGAGTCAGGGAACTCGGGCGGACGGCCTGAGGGCAGGGCAGAGACAGAGCCGGGAAACTCCGGTGGATGACCCGGGAGCAGAACCGGGACAGAGTCTGGGAACTCGGGCGGACAACCCGGGGGCAGGGCAGAGTCAGATCCGGGAAACTCAGGCGGACGGCCCGGGGGCATGGCAGAGACAGTGCCGGGAAACTCCGGTGGATGACCCGGGGGCAGAACCGGAACAGAGTCTGGGAACTCAGGTGGACGGCCCGGGGTCAGAGCAGAGACAGAGCCGGGAAACTCCGGCAGATGACCCGGGGGCAGAACCGGGACAGAGTCTGGGAACTCGGGCGGACGACCCGGGGGCAGAACCGGGACAGAGTCTGGGAACTCGGGCGGACGGCCCGGGTGCAGAACCGGGACAGAGTCTGGGAACTCGGGCGGACGACCCGGAGGCAGAGCAGAGACAGAGCCAGAAAACCCGGGGGCTTGGAACTGTGACCCAGCAGTCACAGGAACACAGTTTTTGGGCTGAAACCCAGGCGAAACAGGAGGTGGCGGTTGCGGTCCTACCGAAACGGAGGTCGGCCAGACCCCCGACAGGAGACGTGGAACGGAGGTCGCCCAGACCCCCGACAGGAGACGTGGAACAGAGGTCGGCCTGACCCCCGACAGGAGACGTGGAACGGAGGTCGTCCAGACCCCCGACAGGAGACGTGGAACGGAGGTCGACCGGACCCCCGACAGGACACTTGGAACAGTAGTCGGCCGGACCACCGACAGAACCCTTGGAACAGGAGTCGACCGGACCGCCGACAGGCGACATGGAGCGGAGGTTGACCGGACCCCCGACAACACACCTGGAACGGGAGTCGGCCGGACCCCCGACAGGACACTTGGAACAGAAGTCGGCCGGACCACCGACAGGATACTTGGAACAGGAGTCGACCGGACCGCCGACAGAAGACGTGGAGCGGAGGTCGACCGGACCTCCGACAGGAGACGTGGAGCGGAGGTCGGCCGGGCCCCCGACAGGACACTTGGAACAGTAGTCGGCCGGACCACCGACAGGACCCTTGGAACAGGAGTCGACCGGACCGCCGACAGGCGACATGGAGCGGAGGTCGACCGAACCCCCCGACAACACACCTGGAACGGGAGTCAGCCGGAACCCCGACAGGACACCTGGAACAGGAGTCGACCGGACCGCCGACAGGACACGTGGAACAGAAGTCGACCGGACCGCCGACAGGACACGTGGAACAGGAGTCGGCCGGACCGCCGACAGGACACGTGGAACAGGAGTCAACCGGACCGCCGACAGAACACGTGGAACAGGAGTCGGCCGGACCCCCGACAAGACACCTGGAACAGGAGTCGACCGGACCGCCGACAGGACACGTGGAACAGAAGTCGACCGGACCGCCGACAGGACACGTGGAACAGGAGTCGGCCGGGACCGCCGACAGGACACGTGGAACAGGAGTCGGCCGGACCGCCGACAGGACACGTGGAACAGAAATCGACCGGACCGCCGACAGAACACGTGGAACAGGAGTCGGCCGGACCCCCGACAGGACACCTGGAACAGGAGTCGACCGGACCGCCGACAGGACACGTGGAACAGAAATCGACCGGACCGCCGACAGGACACGTGGAACAGGAGTCGGCCGGACCGCCGACAGGACACGTGGAACAGGAGTCGGCCGGACCGCCGACAGGACACGTGGAACAGGAGTCGACCGGACCGCCGACAGGACACGTGGAACAGGAGTCGGCCGGACCGCCGACAGGACACGTGGAACAAGAGTCGGCCGGACCGCCGACAAGACACGTGGAACCGGAGTCGACCGGACACGTGGAGTAGGAGTCGGCCGGACCGCCGACCGGACACGTGGAGCAGGAGTCGGCCGAACCGCCGACAGGACACGTGGAACAGGAGTCGGCCGGACCGCCGACAGGACACGTGGAACAGGAGTCGGCCGGACCGCCAACAGGACACGTGGAACAAGAGTCAGCCGGACCGCCGACCGGACACTTGGAGCAGAGGTCGGCCGGACCTCCGACAGGACGCTTGGAGCAGAGGTCGCCCGGACCTACGACAGGAAGCTTGGAGCAGAGGTCGGCCGGACCTCCGACAGGAAGCTTGGAGCAGAGGTCTGCCGGACCTCCGACAGGACGCTTGGAGCAGAGGTCGGCCGGACCTCCGACAGGACGCTTGGAGCAGAGGTCTGCCGGACCTCCGACAGGACGCTTGGAGCAGAGGTCGACCGGACCTCCGACAGGAAGCTTGGAGCAGAGGTCGGCCGGACCTCCGACAGGAAGCTTGGAGCAGAGGTCTGCCGGACCTCCGACAGGACGCTTGGAGCAGAGGTCTGCCGGACCTCCGACAGGACGCTTGGAGCAGAGGTCGGCCGGACCTCCGACAGGACGCTTGTAGCAGAGGTCTGCCGGACCTCCGACAGGACGCTTGGAGCAGAGGTCTGCCGGACCTCCGACAGGACGCTTGGAGCAGGAGTAGGCTTGGATTTGGATGGAACACTGAGCAACTTAGGAGAACGCCGCCTCTGAGACCCACGCTTCCTTCTAGGGGCTCCAACCCCT
Source organism: Sebastes umbrosus (assembly GCF_015220745.1). NCBI lineage: Eukaryota > Metazoa > Chordata > Actinopteri > Perciformes > Sebastidae > Sebastes > Sebastes umbrosus. The sequence continues at coordinate 554,927 of NC_051283.1, read as the reverse complement.
AGCAGGTCCAAGCTAGTGTCCTGTATATTAGCATGGCGAGCAGCAGACTGTAAACTTAGTGGGCCTCCCAGGGCAAGGCGGGTTCCCAAGAACAGATCCGGGCTGATGCTAGCCTAGAGCTAACTGACTGCTGGGGCATGGGCCGGAAGCTCAGGAAGCCAACGCCAACAGCCTGGAGTGGAGAATGGTGACCCGTAGGCAGGGAGACCTGATGGGTGAGCATGAACTGGTTTAGTCTTTTTGTCACAATGTCTAATTGGGGCACAAAATGGCTCACCCATGGCTTCTCCTTAAAATATAGTCTCTGTACAGCAAGCTGTTCTAAGATGGGACTCCAAGCCTTAGAACCAGCAGAAAAGAGTTTCTTCACAGTCTTTCAAAATTACCAACCTTCAAAACAAACATTTGCAGCTCTGCTGGGTCCATTTTACTGTTCGGTTCGTTCTGTCGTGTGGTGAGTTTTTAGAGTGAACCCAAACGCAGAGTGACAGGCAGGACAGGTAGTTTTGAAAATAAAGCGAGCTTTAATAAAGCTGAACAAATCCAAAACACAAAAGGCAGGGAGGGGAACCAGGTACAAAACAACAAATAGAAACAAATAACAAAAACCAAACCGAGGACCAAAACAAAACTACAAACCAGGGGAGACGAGAACACGGGCAGGAGGAACACAAGGACCAGAGCTGGAGGAAACCACGAACACGGAGGACAAGGTAGACGGGACTGGGGAGACAAGACGAACCGACAAGGACAGAGGGGAAACACACAGACTTAAATACTAGACAAGACTACACACAGGTGAAACAAATCAGGGCGGGGCAGACAATCAACAAAAAGCGGGAAAACAAACAAAGGAGGGAAGTAAAACCAGACAAGACACAGGAGGAGTGAACTACCAAAATAAAACAGGAAACACCGGAAAAATATACAAAAAACATCAAATCCAAAATCACAAACGTAAATAATAAGCTGGCACAGCCAGAACATGACAGTTTCCTCCCGAGTTGAGGTCTTGCAGATGAGTTGGGAACAATTACAGATAACAGTACACTACAAAATGTTTATGAAAACATTTGAGAGAGAAGTAGGCATTACAGCAACAGAATATGATTCATATAATCATAAACTGGTCTGAAAGTCGGTAGGTGTTGGCAAAATGAACGTCTCGTGGCTCTCATGGACGGCAGCTGGAGGCAGATTCAAAACCATGCTCGAAATAAATAAATAAAAGTCACATCGTGGTAAAGGAAGGGCAGTGCCTCTCGGAAACAACGAAGCCTTATGGCTAATATATATATGCGATGGCTGCGACAAGCTTCGGCGTTCCGACGCCGGGAATGCGAATGCATTCGACGTGGAAACAACGTCACCTCTGGCATCAACTCATAACCATGGTGCAGCTACGGTTCAACTGAGACATATGGCTGGGGACGCGTCGCCTTCTGACATATGCTCGATCACACGATCCACTTTAAACAGTGTTTAGTCATGGCTGACCTCATCTCAACATCACACACACCGTGCAGTGGCATAACGGCATACATTCTTCTTCACGAGCAAGCAAATTACACAGTCTCAGTTTCCACGGACACGTCATCCGTGGGGTTTCTTTTGGGGGATAATATAACGGTACGGTCTCAGCGCCAGCCTCCCTCTGGCTCCAGCGTTCATCATAGGCTCGTGGGCTACATGTCGGGGCCTTCATCGGAGCACAATTACATTGGTTCATGTGTCCCTCAATCGTCAGCATCCCAATGGTAAACTCTTCGGATTGAACGGAGGCATCACTCGCTCATCTGCACAGAGGGTCATCACGACCTATCTCAGCGGCAACAGCAATTTGCGGATCCTCGGCGTCATTCAACAGATCTCACGTTCATGCATATAACAGGTGGTGGTTTTCGTTTAGCGGCTGCATGCTGCTAATCGTCCCTTTTGGCTGGTTCCGGTTGCAGCTGACCTCGGAATTCATCAGGTATTATTCATTTTAATTCATTTGGAGTATCGCAAGCAAATCTTGGCCTTCCGGCTAATCTCTCAAGTATGGGTTCTTTATTACTACATATTCACGTTTTATTTTGCAAAATGTTTAGTACACTTCAGATCGAACGGAAGCATCACGCGTTCCTCTGCACGGAAAGTCATCACGACCTTCACACAAATAACAGCAGATCCTCTATATTCATGCATATAACTATATTCATGCATATAACTACATTCATGCATATAACTGGTGGCGGCGTTCAGTTAGCTGCTGCATTGCTGCTAATCGTCCCTCTATTTTCTGGGTCCCGTACAGCTGACCTCGGCATTTATCAAATCATCTGTTCAGATTAATTAATTCAGATCATTACAATCAATTCATTACCTTTGGATACTCCTACACTCTTATATATCTTATATTCAGCTATTTCCATTATTCACAGCTAAGGTAATTATTCTTATTCACTCTCTAGTACTCATCATCACCCATCCTATGTGTCTGTACAATCATGTCTCTGTCATGTCCTGTTGTTGTTATATTGTTTTATCTGTCAATGTTTTAATTGATCTTTTTAAGGGTCCTCGGGTGTCCAGAAAGGCGCCACTAAATAAAATGTATTATTATTATTATTATTATTATTATTATTATATGCTGGTCTTATGACCTCTCTATTGCTCTGGTCTATCGTGACCTCCTTATTGCTGGTGGTGGTTATTTATTCTATTATGCTTTCTTCAAATACTATACTTCATCTCTCAGGACTACTGCTTCACTGGCACCACCTTATCTTAACTATTCACTTGTTTTATTAATCACACTATGCATGTTTATTTAACACTAGAACTGCACGATGATCATCTTAATATCACATTTCACTTTATTCTATGTATCTATTTATCATCAACATGACCTTCGTCCCAATAAGGTCCGAGACTCACGTGTCTCATGGTCTGTTGACCTGCTTCTCAATCGGCTCTCATCATCAACTTTAATTTTGTCCCTTAAGGTCCGAGACTCACGTGTCTCACGGTCAGCATGACTGGTTTCAACATAGTCCGTGACCTGTGCGTCCCATGGTCAGATTTACCTGCTTTTCAACAAGGTCCGTGACCTGCATCTCTCATCGTCAGCATGACATATGTCTCAACATGGTCCACTAGGCTTCAATTTAAATGGTCTATCGAGATCTCACTTTACACTAGTCTGATTCAACATCATTCATAGTAGGCTAACGTGCCTTCATCATTAATTGCTATCAGGTATATCATTAACCCACTTATTACACTCGCATGCAACCTTATATTGCATGGTCTTCTCAACTCCACTCTAGCACGTTCTTAGGGTAACACAATCACCTGGTCTTGATATTAGAGCTATATCATGTTCTATCTTTACCTCATACCACGTGAGTTATAATTTGTTTTCCTAATTAACTGTATTCTTTTAAATTTCACAGATGCTGTAAGGTAAGGATGCGTGCACTTCTTAACATCATATTTACAGGTAATAAATCAATGTATTTATTCCATGTTCTTTGGGGGAATATTTCTACATCCTACTACAGCTTCACTTCCCCTTTATTATTTCACATCGGGTCTAAATCGCCAAAGAATGTGCTATTCATAATTTGTGCACTTTGTAATAAATCATCATTTAATTCATACGAGTCTTCCCTGATTGAAATGAAGCTCATGCGTAAATTTAGACAGGAAGACTGGGGGTGCAAGCTCATTCATTCTCATTCATTCTGGTTCTCTCTCTCTCATGGGCTATTAATATGTCAGCTGATTATGGGCGTCTCTCTTTTCAGTGACCAATCAGAGCTTGCCATATCTCCCTCAACCAATAACATGCTGCTGTCAAAAGTTTAAAAACCATTCTCCTCTATGAGTTTTCAGTGTCAGCATTCAGCACTAACGGACGCGACCCTCCACCACCCCATCACCTCCAGATTCATCACATCAGAGTAATCCTGCTCCACTTCATTCATCGGATCTGCATCAGTCTTCACCACCACCACCACCAGTGTCTAGACCCGGGTGGAATATTTCTACATCCTACTACAGCTTCACTTCCCCTTTATTATTTCACATCGGGTCTAAATCGCCAAAGAATGTGCTATTCATAATTTGTGCACTTTGTAATAAATCATCATTTAATTCATACGAGTCTTCCCTGATTGAAATGATGTGTGGCAGCCAGTACATTTTTTTCACCAGCCAGTCATTTACTTCAGCTCTCTGACATCTCTTGTTCAGCAGGTAGAGTACAGTCGGCTCGTCTGAGCTTGTCTGTTGAAAACGGCTAGTCTCAACCACAAACATGTAGAAAGAGACCCAACGGATGAGCTAAAAGAGCCTAAACCCTACGTAGAGCTAAATCTCAGTACGCTCAGTGGAGGTAAAGACCATAAAGTCATTTGATTCACTGTCGATGTTAACAACACATCTTGATACAGGTTTAAATGATGTGAACTGCCTCTTATAAATATTGTATCATTCTGAAATGTGCTGTATATTTTGGAGAATCAGATACCAGCATTTAATGTCCTAAATGTTGCTTTCAGAAATATCTGAGTTGAAGATGTTTGACGCTGTCCACGGTGCTGTTTAATGTTCAGAACAGGTCCAGGTTGAGAGAGTTACCATAGAGACTAATAGGACAAGAAAATGCAGTGAGGCTGAACAAGAGCATCTAACCCATCTCTCTCTCTCTCGGTGTGAATCTTTAGCTTTTCACTCTCCCTCTCGTTCCTTCTTTCATCTCCTCCAGTTTTCTTTGCTCGACTCCTCTTCTTATCCAGACCTACAGAACTCCCCGACCCATAAATGTCTCATCTCCTCTGTTGCAATAAGTTCAGTACATTTTTCAGGGGTTTCCTCTTTTGTTGAAAACTGTTAGCAGTACTTTACAACCTGGAATAATTCTATATTTGCTCCACCAGTCCCATGTATTTTAAAGTCCAACCCTTACATGCAGTGCTTTTACTGATGTGTGATGTTGTTGTCTGAATGGGTGATTCACGACATGACCTCAGAACAGGTGCACATACAAGGACAGTATGTGCACCATGACAATGCCTGGATCAACACACACTTAACCTACTGGTATGTGCACATAGATTTTTCTAAGCAATGGATGATTGTAACATATTTTTGGGTGCGTTCACTTTCAGTTGCGCCTCTACTGTAAGTGAGTGGTTTGGATCGTCTGTTTCTTATCTTTTCAGCTTGTGACTGCTAACGCCGAAAACAAACCAGAGCAGTGGCAAAGTGTGGCCTTGGGCGAGCTGCCATGCAATGTCTATGGGAAGCTGAGGCGGCCACTCCGAACTCAGCGAGCTGCAGACGTTTGATTCTGTGGCGAAGTGTGGCCAAAGTGAAGACAAGATAAGACAAGATAAGATAAGAAAATCCTTTATTAGTCCCACAGCAGGGAAATTTGCAACATTACAGCAGCTCACGGGGACAGTGCAAACACAAAGAGGCGTCAGTAAAAAAACAAAACAAGATCTAATTGGGGCGGCAGTAGATCAGTCCATAGGGACTTGGCTTGGGAACCGGAGGGTCGCCGGTTCAATTCCCCACATGGACCAAGTACTGAGTGTGAACTGGTCGCTGCTCTGACATCTCTCTCATTAATGCATGTATATAGGTCCTGTTTGTTCTTCTTCTTCTTCTTCTTCTTCTTCTTCTTCTTCTAATAAATAAGCAAGTAAAACAATAAATATATTATAAGTAAGTAAACAGTAAAAACAAGATATAAAAAATAGACTGAATGAGTGGTTGAGTTCACATTCTTGCACATATGAATATTAAATATTGGATATTGATATTGCATGTGAATGAGTGAATGAATTTTACAATCTATTGGGAGCAGTGTTGGCTGTTGGGGATAGTTTAACTTTTGGTGGCGAATAGCGGCCACAGAATACCTACAGCCAATCAGTAAACAGAGTTTTGTGACATGTTGACTCATGTTACAGATGAACACGCCTCATTATCAGTTAAATCAGAACTGGAGAGTATTTCTTCATTGAAAGAGGAGCAAAGAGCGGCACTGAAGGTTTTTCATGATGGAACAGATGTTTTTGCATTTCTCCTGGCTGGCGATTGCAAGAGTTTGATTGACAGATGTTTCTTCCAATCATCTGGTAGTATATTTAGAAAGTGCCTGTCCTTTTTCCAAACAGTTTCCACTGACGGCTTCTCAGAGGATTCTGTGTAACAAACCATCTGGCGGGTCAGGTCAGTACTTCTCCGATGTGTGAAGGTGTGTTTCTGGCACGAAACAGAAACAAAAGCAAAGATTAAAGAAAAGTGGTACGACCTCTATAAGGGGAACCACTGTTTGGATACTATAGAGAAGCAGGGGTTGACTCTGTGGCAAAATCCCCTGATGATAGAGATCAACATGGTGAATAAAATGTAATCTAAACTGATGGAGATGAACACTTTAAGATGTGAAAAGTATTTGAAGTTTCCATCTCTTCCACCATTGAAAGGACACAAACAGTGGCTACCTACAAAGTCAAACTTGACATCTCATTAATAGTAAGTAAATACTGGAAGAAAAATAGTCAAGAGTAAAGGAAATGAGATGAGAAGAAGGGCAAAGATAAGGACAAATAATAGCAATAGTAGAAAAAAGGTGATGAGGTGTACACCTCTGAATCTATCAGCTGTTTTCTATCTGTTGTCCCCTTCTCCTCTCTCCACCTGTCGTCCCTTTCACTTTGCCTCAGCTTATCTGTCTATCAGCCATTTCTCACAATCACAAATATCTTTTCTCACTTCCCTCTAAATCTCTAGGTCTATCTTGGTCTCTTTATTTCGGTTATTCCCTTTTCTCCTGTCGTTCTCTGTCAATCTATCTCACTGAGTCTCTCTCTGTCTCTACCGTGGCCTGATTTCCACTCCACTTTGTCTACCAGCAATAGAAACAAAGAACAGCATGTTTTCTTTGTGTTTTATTCTTCGCTATGGCACCATATCGTATTCAAAGAATACATAAATATATCTTCGCCAGGAATATAATCTCAAAGCAGCATTCAAAAAAGTGCAGCATAGTTTTTAGTGGCACACATTGTCATTGGCAGGAGCAACGGTGGGTCTGTCTTTTCTCAGAGTATGTGACAAAACTAACAATCATATTTTACAATGGTTGACTGAGTTAAATATAGCTATTGTCACATCCAGTATACAGTATGTCTGGAGGGAAATTTAGGCAGAAACAGTGTTAGTTGAACAAAGAAGAAGCAGCGCTACAGGACTACACAGATACATATTTGGTTTCCTTTGTGAACTCAACAAAACACATTTTCTTCTTGTTGAGACAGAAGGATAATCATTTCAACTGTTCCTTAACAATAAGCACGTGAACACTCAAACATTCTCTTATGATGCAAACACAACAAAGATTTGTTTGTGCTTTTTCCTACGAATGTCCACCAACACATGAGGCACATGTTAATTTCCGCTCCATTACACACAAATGAATACATTCAATTTCGAGACTATTTCACAAACTGCTGTGTGACAGGGCTGGTCCCCACCTTGAGATGACAAGCTATTGCAGATGACTTTTACAGCACCAGTAAGGATGCTGGAGTTCATAGTCCAACTTCATGCCTTTTGTCTTTTTCTCTCAGTTCATGGCTCTGAGTTACTCGGCCAAATGTATTCCTTTTCTTTGCCCATTGAGATCCAAATAACCTCTATAAACCAGTTTATTTTTGCTTCCACAGCAGCTCTGCTGTAGTTTTAGGAGATACTGAAAGTTTAATGGTCAACAGAGCTGACAACTGGAGGGTGAACGTGTCTCTGACCCACTGTAACTCAAGGACGTGAATATCTTAATTCATCTAATGAACTATAACTTATCTATTTAATATTTACACTATTACACTTCAGAGTTTAATATTGGGGTATACGAGCCCTGTGGAACTGTAGAGGATCTGGTAATGACAGGAAATGAAAGCTGGAAGAAGCAGCAGAGATACTCGTGAGTTATGATTTTTAATGAAACTGTAACGACTCAATCATAAAAACTGGTTTGAATTTATCGCTTAATATCACTTTGAATATACTCAGGTAAAAACCAAAGTGAGAATTAGACAACAGTTTTTATTATTATCTGTATCTGCGGTGAAATGCATGCTGGGGATATTTTCACTATGTTTATGAGTTTCAGTATCTCGATCATTGCCGTTAGAGTTTTTATACCCGTCTTGGCTTGCAATGGATCAGACTTCCAACAACTTTATTTCCATCCATTGCCTCAGCAGGAATTTGTACATTAATATATATACGTCTCCAAAGTTTCTTTTGTCTCCTGTAAGCATCTAAAACACTGAACTCAGACTTTACCTTCCAGGTGACAGAGCCCTTGTTCTCAGTCCAAACAGAGTCTAATGTCTGGTTCAACAAGATCATGGTACAATATTACATTTCAATATATGTCTGGTATTTCTACTCGAATTGCAATACAAATGCACTTTCTCAAATGGCTTCTTTCAGTATTTTCCTTCCCTCATCTCATTCAGCTTTTTACTACTTTACTACTCCTACTCTCAAGTTTTGTCATTGCAATTAATTTCAGTGTCTGATCACAGCAAGGTCAAATCTTCCAAACACCCAAAACCCTGTGGGAAACATTTCCCCCTCTCTTCTCCTCAACTGTCAGGACAGCAAACAACATGTCGGCACGGACATCAATTTCCCAGAAAGTAGGACACAGTGGGGGGACCAAGAAGGTTTTAGACACACCCAATGGGTCTCATTTGTCAATTTGATCCAGCTCGTATCCTCTGAGTGTAAAATATGGTCGTAGTACCTCCTCAGTCCGCATTTGTCAACCTTGTGACAGCGAAAGGGAGTTTAGTACCAAAGTGAGCTGCACAGCATTTCAAAGAACTCTGACTTTAAGGTTGACATTTAAAGGAGTGTCATATAGTACTTTTGAAAATTAATGTATTCAGTGTCATTGGCAGGCAAGTTATATGGCCAGTAATAATTATATTCAAAGCCTTTATTTAGTCAGGGATATTAAAAGCTCTGACTGGATTCGACCTCACAGGGCAGACAGATTCATTACATCTGCTATTCTATGTAGACAACACACCACATTTTCAGACGATTGAATGATGAACTTTTTCCCCCCAGAAATTGTTTATGGAAATTAAAAATATGAATTTATCTGCAATTTGCTTCCCAATTTATATGGTACTATTACTAACACTTTTCTTTGTAGATCCTCTCACGTGTGTGCAGTTGCAATTGTTTTTCTGGTGATTGCATAATGTGTCCTACAAAATAGAGCTAACTGCTGCTATATATGCTCTAAAGAACACTTGTCAGCAATTTCATCAGATCATTAGTTGTAAATTAAATTTACCACTTCAAGACTTGAGAAGATACCTTTGCTTTTTTTTTCAACTCATAAACTACTGGCATATACTAGACAGAAAACAATATGCACTGGAAAAGGAATAAAGAATAAAGCATTTCCTTGATGCTTCCCAGGACCAGCAAACCTTTGACACAATTGCTCGCTCTTCAGGATCAATGTTCTGCACCACAGAAGCCATAAAATGGAATTGGAAAGCATAAATAATTTGTGCAGTAAAATAACGTCGAAAAAAACCCCACACTTAGCTCTGTAGAAATGAATATATTGATCCCTGTAGGAAAACTGCGTTACTACAGTAGCTTAAATTGAAGATGAGGGTTGGAGAGCAGTGAGAAGAAAAAAGTAATTATATAATCCAAATCTATATTTTAGCATTAACAACCCATATCAAACCATATTCAATGTAAACTTGTGCTGAGAATATATTACTCTAACAATTTATTGAACTAGTTCAAATGTTTTTAATATGAACACATTGTGAAAACCTTATAGAGGATTGTGCCCTCCAGCAACGAGAGTTGTTTTATATTAAAGCCTACTTTCTTAACAGATTTTTTTCCACAAAACTTGAGAAAATGTCAGTCATACCTTGCTTGATGAATGATATTTAATATCTTGAGCAACCAGTTTGCAGTGGTGGAATAGCAACAAAGCAAACACCAACGTTTTATGATTCATTTGGGATCACCTTTTGGAGCAGGCAGTGGAAACGGTGAAGAAAACAAAGGATGCTGCAATAAATCAACTAATATCACAAACACATCTTTACGTAAGATGAGGAGTAAAACTTGTTGCTTATGCAGTCCTTTACCAAGGTCAGATTATTGGATGGATCTGTAAGCACAGACTTGTGAATATCAGTTATTAAAGTATGTTTAAGTTTAGGAAGAATATATGAGACACAGTAATTGGGGCCTAAATTGAATGGGCAGTCAGTGTCGAGGAGCTTAAACTGTGCTGCCATGTGATCCAGTGATATCCTCTGTCTTCAGTAAGTTCTTAGTACATTTCTGGACGGAAAGAAAATGTCTGATCACGTTCACTTAGGGTCAATAATCACTTTTTCTGTTGCCTTCAAAATTGAACTAACAAGCTTACACAAGGAGGTAAAATTTGAATCTCAGAGATGAGGATGAAAAACCGAAAAGAACAATGCTAATACATTTTTCATCGAAGACGGCGCCAGCTGTCTTCTGCATCAAGGAAGAAATGGAAAGAAAGGGAAGACCATTTGATGATTTCCTGCAGATGTTCCAGTTCTGACAATTAGAAAGGAAACTAACTGTTGTATTAATCCAGAGATGTCTGGTAGTGGGACACGTTTAAAGACTGTGTTAATGATTGGTATGAAAGCTCTATAGAGTTTATTTAATTTTAATTGGCATACCAAAACCACAAGCAAATCAAACAAAACAATTTTTTTCAATTAACCAGGCGGCTATTTGGGGTCTGAGAATTGAAGCCAATGCTGAAGAGCCTTAAACTTGCATTTGTTCCAATAACCAGCAGGGGGCGACTCCTCTGGCTGCTAAAAGAAGTCTGATTGTATAGAGAGGCAAAGTCCCTTCCGTTCCGGTGGACCACCATGGGACTTAATTTCTGAAAAAAGTAAGCATGGTTGTCAATGGCGAGAGAAAAATATATATTTTTTTATCACATTTGAATTGCACCATGAATCACACAGATGATGTTTGTTAATTTGAAGCATCATTTTACAGGTCCAGAAAGTCTCAGTTTGTCGTAGAATCATTTAGTTTAGTGTGAAACCGCTCAGTGAACTACATCTCTCGTCTCACACAACACGTCACCAACACTAGCTAGCTAGCTAACTTAGCTATGTTCCACTCACAGATGAACCGTTATCTGAGCTGATGTGTTCTATCAGTGACTCCTGATGTGTTTTATCAGTGACTTCTGATGTGTTCTATCAGTGACTCCTGATGTGTTCTATCAGTGACTCCTGATGTGTTTTACCAGTGACTCTAGATGTGTTCTATCAGTGACTCCTGATGTGTTCTATCAGTGACTCCTGATGTGTTTTACCAGTGACTCCTGATGTGTTTTACCAGTGACTCCTGATGTGTTTTACCAGTGACTCCTGGTCATTGATGTGTTTTATCAGTGACTCCTGATGTGTTCTATCAGTGACTCCTGGTCATTGATGTGTTTTACCGGTGACTCCTGGTCATTGATGTGTTTTATCAGTGACTCCTGATGTGTTTTACCAGTGACTCCTGGTCATTGATGTGTTTTACCAGTGACTCCTGATGTGTTTTACCAGTGACTCCTGGTCATTGATGTGTTCTATCAGTGACTCCTGGTCATTGATGTGTTTTACCAGTGACTCCTGATGTGTTTTACCAGTGACTCCTGATGTGTTTTACCAGTGACTCCTGATGTGTTCTATCAGTGACTCTTGATGTGTTCTATCAGTGACTCCTGATGTGTTTTACCAGTGACTCCTGATGTGTTTTACCAGTGACTCCTGATGTGTTCTATCAGTGACTCCTGGTCATTGATGTGTTTTACTAGTGACTCCTGATGTGTTTTACCAGTGACTCCTGATGTGTTTTACCAGTGACTCCTGATGTGTTCTATCAGTGACTCTAGATGTGTTTTATCAGTGACTCCTGATGTGTTTTACCAGTGACTCCTGGTCATTGATGTGTTTTATCAGTGACTCCTGATGTGTTCTATCAGTGACTCCTGGTCATTGATGTGTTTTACCAGTGACTCCTGGTCATTGATGTGTTTTATCAGTGACTCCTGATGTGTTTTACCAGTGACTACTGGTCATTGATGTGTTTTACCAGTGACTCCTGATGTGTTTTACCAGTGACTCCTGGTCATTGATGTGTTTTACCAGTGACTCCTGGTCATTGATGTGTTCTATCAGTGACTCCTGGTCATTGATGTGTTTTACCAGTGACTCCTGATGTGTTTTACCAGTGACTCCTGATGTGTTTTACCAGTGACTCCTGATGTGTTCTATCAGTGACCAAAATTTAATTGACAAACATCATCTGTGTGATTCATGGCACAATTCAAATGGGGTAAAGAAAAATATTTGTCTCTCTCCGTTGAATACCATTCATATTTTTTCTGAAGTAATCTCCAATGGGGTCCACTGGAAGGGGCGGGACTTTGCCTCTTTATAGAAGTCTATGAGAAAATGAGCCTACTTCTCTCTTGATTTATTCCCTCAGTAAACATTGTAAACATGAGTTTATGGTCTCAATCTCTAGTTTCAAGTCTTCTTCAATACAGCATGATGTTCATTTAGTAAATTATGGTCCCATTTAGAGTCAGATAGACCATAAAGCAGGGGATGTTTTAGGGCGGGTCTACCTTGTGATTGACAGGTCACTACCACGGCGTTGTTCGGTCTGAAAGTTGTCTGTGTTTTCTTCTTAGAACTTTAACCCACTGTGTGTTTTCACTTCATGAAAGTTAATTATAACATTTTGTGTCATTCAGCGTTCAGTTGTACTTAGCTCCACCCTCTGGTGTCACTTCTGGTTGCAAAAAACAAGATGGTGAACTTGAGGCTTCAAAAGCTCCTCAAACCAATGGGTGATGTCGGAGTGACTACTTCCACTTCTTATATACAGTCTATGCTTTTAACAATGTGCACGCATCACGACTACCGCGTGCGTTTCTCGGGTACTTTGGTTGTGTTCGCGTCCGCAAGATGCCAATCAGCACATGACCAGTCAGGGCAGAATCAGAGAGTGAGGTCAGCTGCAGATTTGGATGACAACAACAATGGTGGGTAGTTCCACAAATAGCAGAAATCTTTCTGAATGTGTTTCCACAAACTCGTCTTTCAGAACTGTAAATATAGCTGTGCACACCTCGCTGACTTGGTGTGAGTGTTGTGGTGTGAAATAGGCTGATCAAACTGAGAAGGTCACCAAACGTTCTGGTGGACCTGAAGATATTGATGATGTTTCTCTTCATCAGTTTCTCTAAATGGTGGTATGAGAGAAACATATTTGTTATCAAGATGCCATTGAGATATTTACTTTAACCTTCATTTTGAAATCATTTTAATGTTGTCAACATGTATTCATGTCTTGTGAAGCCTCACAATGAAATATGTGTCTGTTAATACACATGCATGCATGACGTTTTCTTTTCCCCAAAACTTTGGCTGCTTTAACCTCAATGTTCACGTCTTTCAGTCTGAAAAATCACCAAATCCATGCTTACTGGCTGTCTTTCAGTCCTACAGGAGGTGGGGTTTTGGGTTGAACGAGTATTACTATAAAGTTATGCAACAATATCATTACCAGGGTATTTATGATGGGGCAATCATGTGTCATGGAGTGCCAAAAATCTGCAGGTTTAAACTCCAACCAATCAGGACACCAGGTGATTTCACTGATTAACGCACCGTCAGCCAGACGAGACGAACTAATCAGTGAAATCAGCTGCTGGCGTGTGTGTGTCTGTGTGAGTGCGAATGCAGACACTGTGGTAGCTGTTTTCTCCTGTGACTGTATGTAAATCTGACAGAAAAATAAACCTTTCATTATATGTGTGATCGCTGAAGTGATTACTGATGTATATGTGCATGCTAAAAATATGGTTATTATTATTCAGTGGGTTTCCATCCGGTGTTATGAATTCTATGTATTATATTTTCAGCTTGTGTTATCTTATTTTTCGTGAAACTTTTATTTCAATTTTTTGCACTTTTGCACTGCTGCAATTCTTTAAAAAATGTGTATTTTGCTTGATTTTATGCATCATCTGTATTCTATAAAGTGAGCTTAAAAGTGGATTACATTGTGTGGAGCGAGTTGAGTAGCGCCTATATTTATGAAACAACAACAACACTAAGGCTCTGCAGTCCAACCCAAGACGTCAAACTTTATTACTCCTTCCAACTTTGACAAAAGCAGCACAGACCAGAGGCCTGTACTACGAAGCCAGTTCAACATCTCCAGGGTATCTTCTCGTTATCTGGCTTCACTAACCCTAACAAACGAGATCTCGCTAAACGGTCCTACGACGCTGGTTATCAACTCAGTAAATCAACCCAGGGTTTCTCCATCTGGCTGTGAGCACGTTCACATGAACGGGAAAATGTTTGCAGTTTATAACCAATCACAAACATGGACAAATCCACAGACAGGCAGAGTGGCACATTTAACAAAGGAAGAAACTATATTAGACAAATACGAAGAAGTTAGACACTTGATCCAGACTAACAGTAACACAGTTGAAGCTGCCAAATGCAGGAAGAACAGCTGGTAAAAGAAAAACTTCCGATGTGTGAATGCGTAAATTAACAGATTTATTAATTTAACGAAACACTCAAAAGTCAGATATACTCGTCTAAATATAATTAGCGTTTAAGAGTATAATAGATGAATGGATTACTCATCTTTTTACTCTGTGTAACTTGTGGTGTCTATCATTATTTAAACCTTCTTTCAGCTGCGTCCCCCCTCTCTGGCAGTGTGAAACAGATTCAAGAGGAAGTTAAAAAATATAAATATAAAAATATATATCAAAGTGGTAAACACCCACAGCATACAGCCAGCTGTCCTTCCTGCATTTGTCAGTTTAAACTGTGTTAATTTGAGCCTGGATTATGACTGAAACTTCTTCATATGTGTGTAATATTAACATACGATCACCGCACTGAGCTCTGATTGGTCAGTAGGTGGTGCTTTTATACGAGTTGATCTCTTATCTGGAACATAACCTGCTCCGGAGCAGGTTAGCTGTTAAGCATCAGTTACCATGGTGATCTACCCCGGTAAGAAGTGATCCACCTTCATAGGATGGAAAACCCTGAGTTAACCATGAAGTTACCTCGCTAACGCCAAATCCTGCTTCGTAGTACAGGCCTCAGATCCACGCCTTCCTTTCTTACTTTTCATAATAAAAGCCCTAGACATATGATATTCGCAGGTGAGTATTTCACATTTTGGTGTCGCCCCCCAGTGTATAAAGGCCTGTGTGTTCTGAGGTAGCTGAAAAATGCTTATTTCGGTGTAGTCAAGACCGGTTGTGAGTCTGCGTCCATCAGAAAAAAATAGTTTCTGTTGTGTTTATTTATAGCCTCAGAGATTGGCAGAGAGTGCACTAGAGGCAAAATACTTTTTTTAAGTTTTCATCTTAAAAATTAAAATCTCCATCACTGATGTAAAAAAGAAAAGATAAGGACAGAATAAAAAAATAGACCTTTTGATGCTGCTGCAGTGTTTACTGATGTCTATGTGCAAATTATGGGTATTGGTTTTAATTAGGGCCCGAGCACTGACCGAAGGTCGGCGAGGTCCTATTGTAATTGCCTCGTTTCGTCTTGTTTTTATTTTTAGCAAAAAATTAATCGCATTTTTGAGGGGCCAAAGGTGCTCAGAAACTGAGCAAATTTTGCACATGTATCAGGACTGGTGAAAAATTTGATATTTTCTGCGTCCCTTGGCTCGGATGTGACTAAATGGCTGATAGCGCCCCCTAAAAAAATTCTAAAATTGAGCCCCTCATTGTGGTTTCACCTAGAAGTATGAAATTTTGCAGGTATATGCAACATGTTGAGACGTACAAAAAAGCCTCTTGGAGGTATAACGGAAACCCAACAGGAAGTCGGCCATTTTGAATTGAACGTGTTATTTTAGGTATTTTTTAGCCATTTCCAGGCACTATACTTTAACAAACTCCTCTTAGAGATTTAACCCGATCGACTTCAAATTTGGTCAGTACAGTCTCAAGACAAGTTAATCAAGTCAATTTTATTTCTATAGCCCAAAATCACAAATTTGCCTCCGGGGGCTTTACAATCTCTACAGGATACGACAACCTCTGTCCTTGACAGTGCAACCCTCACATCGAATAAGGACAAACTTAACCAAAAAAAAAGCTTTTAACAGGGAGAAAATGGAAGAAACCTCAGGAAGAGCAACAGAGGAGGGATCCCCCTTCCAGGATGGACAGACGTGCAATAGATGTCGTGTGTACAGAGTAACATGATATAATGAAAATACAACATAGACAATCCATGACAAAAATGAATATCTATAATGTGAACATATGTGAAAGGTGGATCCAGGAGGATGTCAAGCAGCTTCCAGGTGTCGCCAAACAGATAGAGCCAGAGCAACACAACCTCCTCTCCATGCCTAAACAGATAGAACCAGAGCAACACAACCTCCTCTCCACGCCAAAACCAGAAGAGCCAGAGCAACACAACCTCCTCTCCACGCTAACCAGATAGAGCCTTAGCAACACAACCTCCAATCCACGTCATATAGGTAGAACCAGAGCAACACAACCTCCTCTCCACGCCAGATTGATAGAGCCAGAGCAACACGATCTCCTCTCCACCATGAACCTAGAGAGAGGACCATATTTTTGCTTATGATTCACAGTTGCTTAGTAATATAAAGGTATGTTACCCATGCCAATAAGCCCCCATAGACTGAGGTAAGTTGTTAGAGAGGCTAAATCTCCTGGAGGATGGAGGTCCAGGTATGTCATGTGGAATGAGGCACCACCAGCCAGGAGAGGTAGAGAGACGTCACAGAACGGCTGATGGTCCAGCACAGAGAAGCCTGAGAGAGAGAGAGAGAGAGAGAGAGAGAGAGAGAGAGAGAGAGAGAGAGCCACACAGCAGTGCTTGTGGGTACATAATGCATAATGTTACATAATGTTCTCGTTGGCAGGACTACTAGGCTGAAATTATACTTTGAGACTGAGACCGACCCACCAGCTAACTAATTGAAAGTTAGGGCAAAAAGATGGGTTTTGAGTTTGGATTTAAAGACTTTCCACAGAGTCAGATTGTCTGATGTCTATAGGGAGGTTATTCCTGAGGAAAGGGGCTCGATAAGAAAAGCCACTTTGGCCTGCTGACTTCTTTTTCACTCTGGGGACAGACAGGAGCCTTGTATTCTGAGAGCGGAGAGTCCTGGTTGGAGTATAAGGTTAAAGTAGAACAGACAAGTAGGAAGGGGTGTGCCCATTTACAATTTTATAGGTCATCAGAAGCACATTAAAGTTTGATCTGACATGGATCTGGAGTCAGTGTAATGAAGCTAAAACTGGTGTAATATGGTCAAATTTTCTAATTTTAGTTAAGATTCTTGCCTAAGCGTTCTGAACCATTTGAAGGCTTCTGGTACTAGAACGAGACAGACCTGAGAGCAAAACATTAGTAACACAGTAATCCAGTCTGGATGATACAAAGGCGTGGATTGGAATCACTGCATCCGCCATGGATAAAGAAGACCTGATTTTAGCGATGTTACGTAGGTGAAAGAAAGCGATCTTTGTGATGTCTTTAATGTGCTGATCCAAAGAAAGAGTTGAATCGACATGACGCCAAGATTCTTAACTGTTGAACTCTGGGATATCACACAGTTATCTAAAGCTACTGTTACCTGATCAAACTGATGTCTATGTCGAGCAGGGTATTGACCCTTTTTATCTGAATTTATCCGTTTTATCCGAATTTAGGAGCAAGAAATGACTTGACATCCAGTATTTCACCGCAGGCAGGCAGGCCTCTAATTTAATAATTTTTTATCGATCCTCCGCTTTTATCGACAAATACAACTGTGTGTCATCAGCGTAACAGTGGAAACCAATCCCTTAACTACGTATAATTTGGCCAAGAGGTGCGATGTATAGGGAGAAGAGCAGAGGGCCAAGAACAGAGCCCTGTGGTACGCCATATTTCACCTCAGAGAATATTGATGTTGTATTATTAAAAGAGAGACACTGTGTTCTTACAGATAGAGAATTTACGTGATACACCATCAAAGGACAAACTGTTGTAACTCGACTGTACTTGGTCCAATCTGCCTTAAATTTGACCAACTTCATAAGAGTTCAGGCCTGAGGACATCTACATGGCAATATTGACTCATAGTCATAGCGCCACCTATTGGCAACAGGAAGGCAGCCTTATGTGACATGTGACACAGCGAAATGTGCTGCATTTATCAGATGAAAGGTGCTAAAGTTGTTATTATTATGAATATTAGTATTATTAAAAAGCTGTCAGGGCTGTGCAAGTCTTCCAGCATGTCGCGAGGCTTAGAGAGGAGTCCTCCAAGTTATCGTCACGTATCCTCCTGTTTCCAGCGTTGCCCCTGGATACGGGGGCGATCTCTCTTCTTCTCCTTCCATCCTGCCCTACCTGGTATTCCAGGCACGCAGCAGGGAGTGTGCATATGTTGCAGTCAAGGCAAGACAAGATGTGGCGAAAGGAGAGTCACATAGAGAGAGAGACACTCGCACACACACAATTACATACATGAACACAAAGTAACAAACACTCACAGAAAACATAAATATAGTCACACAAACACACACACACACACGCACACGCACGTGCGCGCGCGCGCGCACACACACACACACACACACACACACGCGCACACACACGCACACACACACACACACACACACACACACACACAGTGCCATTACTGTCAGGTTGCATCAGAACAGAAGACGCCCCCTCCTCACAACTGAAGTTAACTGCATTCAGATGAGGAAAGTGAGTATGTTTGTGCATGTGTCTGTGTGTGTGTGTGTACAGTAGCAGCTGAAACTGTTGAAAGCCCAGAACATGAATACTTGATGTGCATGTGCACACAACATGTACACAGCTAGCATACACTTATTTATGTGTGTGTGTTTGTGTGTGTGTGTGTGTGTGTGTGTGTGTGCGTGTGTGTGTGTGTGTGTGTGTGTGTGTGTGTGTGTGTGTGTGTGTGTGTGTGTGTGAGTGAGTGAGTGCGTGCGTGCGTGCGTGTGCGTGCATGTGTGTGACTGAGTGGAAAGCAAAGAGCAGCAACATGAGTGTGAGAGTAGACATAGATTCAGATGGCTGGTTGTGTCAGAAAGGCAAACGGCGTCGTTGGAGCTAATTATTTTCCTTTTTATATCAAATATAACAAGATTGTAAATTGATTGGTGTTTATTGAATTTAATGAATAAAAATCAATGATAAAGATAAATTTGTATTTCTGTACTTTAACCGTTCGTTTTGTTACTGGCTCTTATGCAAACGTTCAATAACATTTTCCTCTATTTTTTCTCTTCACTTCCTTTTATCAGGAGATTTTCTTTACTGTAACTCTCTACTGCTGCTACTGAAGGCCCGTCTACGCCAGAGATACCGCCCGTTTTGTTGAGCACAGCAAGCACTGCACATGGCAGCCTGTACGCAAGAAAGGGCGATGAATGACACGATAATGTGCAAGGCATTTAGCGTGCAATAAGAACGCCTTTCTTGCGTTTGGTGTCATGTGTACGTCATGTAGTCGGTACTGACTGCATGTAAATGCATCCGTGTATGTTATGGCCGCTGGCCGTATTTATGTGTATTTATGTTTATAAATTGTGTACAGGTAATGGTGTGGCTAAATTAATGGACAGTGAGAGCTCTCGGTTTTTCAGAGGACCTGTGTTAATACGTGCTGTTTCCATTGGCTGGCCTTCGATGACGTTGCCGCTGCGGATTGGCTGAGGACGGCAGGTTGGCCTATTAAACTTCCGGGAAGACACAGCTGATACGAGGTCCATGGCTGTCAGGTGTTTGCTTCTAACCTCCTCGCAAAAACAATCGTTACATCAGCATTTGTAGCGTTGCACTTGTAAACTGTGTAGTAAGTATTAGAGTGGTGACCACATGAAGAGTGATTAGAGTGGTGACCACGTGTAGAATGGTGCAGTGTGCTTTAGCTCGTGTTAGCCATAGCCTTTTTCCTGTGTGTGTTTTGGTGTAAACATTTGTAGCTTTAGTTTAAGTAGTATCTTTGTAAATATATTGGACTTTAATCTCTTGTTGTATTGACCTCGATGTCTCACACAACTTACATTATCTTTATAAATATCACTCACTCATCTTCAACCGCTTATCCGGGATCGGGTCGCGGGGGCAACAGCTCCATCAGGGGACCCCAAACTTCCCTTTCCCGGGCCACATTAACCAGCTCTGACTGGGGAATCCCGAGGCGTTCCCAGGCCAGTGTGGAGATACAATCTCTCCACCTAGTCCTGGGTCTTCCCCGTGGCCTCCTCCCAGCTGGTCGTGCCCGGAACACCTCCCTAGGGAGGCGCCCAGGGGGCATCCTTACTAGATGCCCGAACCACCTCAGCTGGCTCCTTTCAACTCAAAGGAGTAGCGACTCTACTCCGAGTCCCTCACGGATGACTGAGTTTCTCACCCTATCTCTAAGGGAGACGCCAGCCATCCTCCTGAGAAAACCCATTTTGGTTGCTTTTACCCACAATCTAGTTCTTTGGTTCTTTGGCCCAGCCCTCATGACCATAAGTGAGAGTAGGAACCAAGACTGACCGTTAGATCTAGTTCTTTGGGTCATGACCCAGCCCTCATGACCATAGGTGAGAGTAGGAACGAAGATTGACCAGTAGATCGAGAGCTCTGCCTTCCGGCTCTGCTCTCTTTTCGTCACAATAGTGCGGTAAAGCGAATGCGCTGCGATGAGATCCTCAGCAAACCGAACTGCAAACCCACCTCCCCCCGACTACGCCTCGATATCCTGTCCGTGAATATCACGAACAGGATTGGTGACAAAGCGCAGCCCTAGTGGAGGCCAACCCCCACCGGAAACGAGTCCGACTTACTGCCGAAAACCCGAACCCAGCTCTCGCTTTGGGCGTACAGAGATTGGATGGCCCTAAGTAATTGTTCCTCTTCGATCCGAGGTTCGACTATCGACCGAACCCTCCTTTCCAGCACCTTGAAGTAGACTACCTGGGAGGCTGAGTAGTGTGATACTCCTGTAATTGGCACATACTCTCTGGTCCCCCTTTTTGAACAGGGGAACCACCACCCCGGTCTGCCACTCCTTAGGCACTGTCACCGACTTCCACGTTGTAGTTGAAGAGACGTGTCATCCAAGACAGCCCCTCCACACCCAAACCCTTCAGCATTTCTGGACGGATCTCATCAATCCACGGGGCTTTGCCACTGTGGAGTTGTTTGACTACCTCAGTGACTTCAACCAGGGAAATTGATGATGGTGCCCCATCAGCTTCCAGCTCTGCCTCTACAATATTAGTCAGATTCAGCAGTTCCTCAAAGTGCTCCTTTGTAAATATATTGGACTTTAATCCTGAAGCTGTAGGGGTGAACCGCCATTTGATTTAATTTGTTTTCTCCTGTTTTGAGTTAAGGAGTTAGGTTTAGCCCATGTATTTTTGTTTGTTTCTTTTGTTATAGGGTTTAGTTAGAACTTGTTTGAGAAGTTGTTTTGGTTGTTATTTTGGCCGTTGATTCACCCTGAGCCTGCGCTTCCTTTGTTTTGCATTTGTAAATAGATTGTTTAATTATTGTGTGCAACAATAAATATTAATTGCTGCAATTCATTCACCGTTTTACTTTGCATTTATGTTGCGCTTCCACACCCCTAGAGTGGGGTGTAACAGTGTAAATATGCAACGCTTAGAGATAGAGACGTAGAATATAAGCAAGAAAGAACTCTTATGGCGGGGGGTTGGTGAGGTGGATGAGTCCAACAAACATACAACTTTTAACCAGGAGACCGGTGTAGTGTATTGACATTTGTCACATGTTGTTTAGTGATATTTGTGACGTGTTTTGCGTACTTATGTTAGGTTGTTTCGTAAGTATTTTACTTAGTTTACTCACTTATTTCAAGCCCAATCATGATGTTTTTGCCTAAACCTAAACTGTGGACATTTCCATAATTTTGTTAAAAAGCGTAAAAATGACACGCAAAAAGGCTAAAATGCATCCTCATGACACAGAATGTCCTTGTAATGCTATTTTTACGCTTCCCATGAGACCAGGTTAAACATTGAGAGGCTAGACTGAAGTGAGTAAACCTATTTATGACGAAGTTTCTTTTACTGGCTTTACGACAAGAGGCGGTGGTGCTCATGGAAAACACTACCGCTTTTGTCCACAGGGGCCGCCAAAATGAACACAAAATGAAAGTTCCTTGTAGTTGCTTTAAAAAAAAAGGCTACCTGCGGCGGATACAACACTGATGAGAGTGGTGAGGGGAACCAAAAGAAA